>NC_091822.1:126403623-126426123 GCF_038994185.2 Dermacentor albipictus | reverse complement strand
CCGGTCTACAGAAACAGGCGGATATTACTTGCGCAAAAATATGGAAATGCATAATCGAGGAATTAGCATAACAAATCGCAGTTCCGATCGAAAGGCGAAGCACCGATTGCGATAGTAAATAAGTAGATAGCTGTACGAAGTAAGGACAGTAGTTTTATCGGCCGTATAAGCTCGTAAACATTCACTTACTAACTAAATTAACAATGATAGAATATGTAAGCGTGACTCAACGAGGACGTAGAAGGAAACAGGTACGCAGAGACAGCGCTGTCTTCATGCGTCTGCTTCTTTCTACGTTCAGTCGCGCTTACATATAATATCATGGATTCAAACCAACTAGCCAGTCAAGGTGTTTTAAGTAAATTAACCAGCCCGGTGTCACGCGTGCACAGGTAAACATGAACGCATTTGGCCCGATGACAGCGGAAACTGTCTGTGAAAACGCTGGAGTTAGGAATCGTAGCAGCAGCCGCGAGCGAATTAACCTCCATGCATCTGTCACTTCAATGCGATCGAAACGTCGAAAGCCAGCGCATACGAACGTACCGGCACTGCGCGCACTTTGAAAGCATCGCAGATCGCTTTCAAGACACACGAGCGCCGGCAGCGTCTCCCCAAGGCGCTCGTCAAAGCCGCTTACTTTGGCGGCCGCGATTCGCGCGGCCAACGCCGTAGTAGACGCCGCGGTTGTCTTCGCTCTGTACGGAGCTTGCTTGCCTGAAGGCTTGCTTGCTTGAAAACATTTATTGAAAACAAAAGAGAGGTGGAGCCCTTAAGGGGCTCCGCAATAGGTGGAGTCCCTATTCCGGGACCCCATTGGTACGAGCTTCTAGCTTAACTCTCTGAACCAAGGCCTTCGGGGCGTGAAGGTCCGAGCAACCGAGCCGCGTCGCCTCCCACTCCTCTCGGGTTGGGTTAGGGTTGAGGGGAAGAGCTGAATTTAGCTGACAAGCCCAAACTATGATGTAGGTGCCAGCCACTTCCCCACAGTATTGGCACTTGCCAGTGAAAGAACAAGCGAAATGTTTCAAGATTGCCGGGCACAATAAAGTGTTAGTGAAAAGTCGGATCAAGATTTTTTCATTAGCCTTGTCAAGCCCTTTTGCAGGAGTTGGGTAATGGCGATGCCTATCTTTATAAAAGGTCATGATATCTTTGAATGTAACAAGATAGCTGCCTTCGGATTCCAGGTACTCATGGTCTAACTGGGACGCCCGGTAGATGAGTGCTCGTGCCGCCGGGTTCGCGGCTTCATTCCGTGCTAGGAGTCCAGACGAGGCAATGGGGGGTAGGATCAGTTCTCCTGTTGGTATAGTTCTCCAACATTCGTTCCGCTAGTGGGGTGATACAACCAGCTTCATAATTTCGACAAGCCCCGCGCGAATCGGTTATGATATAGTGAGACCGGGGGCCAGAGGCAGCTGGGGCAGTAGCTACTTCTTCTGCATGTGTTGAGCCCGAGGCTTTGAAAGTGAGCCCATCCACTTGCTTTTCCTTGTGGATGACCGTTGCCGTATACCATCCCCCGCGGCATGGACCTGCCACATCCACGTAAAAGACTCCGCGTTTGTTACCATAGTGACGTTGCAAGGCGTCTGTCCTCGCCTGGCGACGACCACTGTGGTCTTCCCCATCCATCTTTATCTGGAGGTGTCGAACTCTGATGGCGCGTCTCCAGAGTTCGGGCACTCGACCCCGCTCCTGAAAGCTGCGTGAAAGCTGTGTGAAAGCTGTGTGAAAGCTGTGTGAAAGCTGTGTGAAAGCTGTGTTTCAAGTGGAGCCGGTTCAGCAAATGCCGTCCCGACTTTGCCTGAGCGAGACGTGTGTATTGGCTGGTAAGGTCGGCTTTCTTGCGCTTGCGCTCCTGAAAGGTGTTCACTACTCCGAAAGCGAGAAGTCTCGAGTTCGAAGTTGCGACAGGCTGGTCAAGGGCCCTCTTCATCACTTTGCGGTTGTACCGAGCTTCGGGCGAGGCACACATCGAGGCATCCTAGCAGTCGCCGGAGAAAGACGCCCATCTTCCCTCGCCTGAGCCCCCTGCCTAGCCAAAGCCACCTAGAAAAAAATGTAAGGCCACTGCATCACCTCCTTTCCTAGTCAATACGTCACAAGAGTCGGATGGTAGCGGTGGATGGGGGAGCGCTGCGTTTTTACAACGCGGCGCGCGTTCTAAAAACAAATTTTCTCCGTGGCTGCAATGTTTTGAGCGGCAACGCGTGGAGCCTTTTCTTGGTGGATTTGGTGGGGCTGGCTGCACCGTAAACGCGATTGCTTTTCTTCGATTGTGCGTGGTTCGTCGTACACGGAAGCGCAACGATGCCTGGCTGTTGTTGCGCACCAAACTGCAAGTCCAATTATGACGGAGGACCAAGTGTCCGAGTGCACAAGTTCCCATCTGACCGAGCCACTCGGGAAGCATGGACGAGAGCAGTTCCTCGGAAGGACTTCTCGCCAACGAAGTACACAGGGGTAAGCATTTCTTTTCTCTGTGGTTATTCTGGGTTTCCAGACGAATAGGCTTCGTCAGCATAGTGCGCAATGCATTCGTGCACGCGTGCACAATAGATGGGTATCTGCACCTGTCGACGCGCTTGTAAATTCAACATTTTCGTCGAGCTTCATGCCTGTAACGGCTTGTTTTTTTTTTATTTCAGCTCTGCGAAAAGTCAAAACAGGAAAAGTGGTCGAAGTTGCCATGAAAAACATCCGTCTGAAGAAAACTGCAGTTCAGAGCTTGTTTCCCAATTGCCCTGCCTATTGATCGCGTCCGCAAGTGTGCGTTCGAGAAGCGCCGGCTGCCAAAAGAGCGCGCTTGGAAGCCACATATTTGCAGAAAGCAATAATGCTTTCTCAGCAAACCCAAGCAGAAGAGGACGCCAAAAACCTGGTTGGTAGCTTTGCGGACTTGCTGAAGGCCTTGCCAAGCTTTCAGTGTTCGGACTTCTGGACAGTTTTGAACAAGGGCACCAAGGTTTTCTTTTTGGGCTTATGACTTCAATCTGCTCCTGCAGTCCGTACTTCGGCGATCGTGTCCACAGACCTGCGCGTTGAAGTATTTTTTGGTGAAACGGGTGCGAGGAAGTGTGGTGATGTTTTAGTTCCTGAAAAGCTGTGCGACTTGAGAGACTTGAAAAGTGTGTTACACATGATCGAACAGACACGTAAGGATATCAGCCCTGAGCGTTCTGAAAAGGCCCCTCATCTACTGACATTGGTTTCGACATTGCTAGAGGAATTAAGTGGAAAACATTTCGCATGCGAGTGGCAAGAATGACATTTGGAAGTGCTTAAATTCTTGAAGAGTCAAGTTGATCTTGTTTTGAACGATGCTGGCCGATATCCCCCCGATTTATTGGTTTTTGCTAGCATTTTGTTCACAATTTCACCTCAGGCATATAGATTCCTGAGAAGTTCGATGAAGCTTAAGATGCCGCTTTCTGATACGATCAGAAGACTGTGTTCATCGTACGATGTACGCCCTGAAACGGAGCAGCAAGAATGTAGCTCTCTTTCCTATGCAAAGCGTATTGTAAGCACATATAAGGAGCATGAAAAGACTGTAACGTTATAGATTGATGAGATTCACCTTCAATCATTTTTTGATTACAAGGCTGGATTGGTTACTGGTGCTGCGGTAAATTCATCGACTGCAGCAAAAACTGCCCACGTATTTATGATGCAGAGCCTGCTTTCTTCAAACAAGGATGTTGTACGCATCCTTCCTGTGGCACAAATCGATGCTAAGGCGCTGCACGACTTCCTTCGGAAGATTGTTCTTGATCTAGAGGCATCTGGTTTTAGAATAATCGCAGTGATCTCAGACAATACCTCCATAAACAGAAAAGCCATGTCCTACTTCGCTAAGCCGGCAAGTGTCAGCATTGTTTACCAGCATCCTGCTGACCCATCACGACCCCTGTTTTTTGTGGTGGAACTAAAATGTATAAGAAATAACTGGCTGAATCAAAGAAATATTGGCAAATGCATGTACTTTCCTGAACCGAAGAGTTATGAGGCTGAACCAAAGATACTTACAGCATCTTTCAAGGTATTCTGCCAGCTGCACGAAGCTGAAAAGCATTAGCTCTTGAAGCTAGCACCAACGCTCACTTTGAAGGCACTGAACCCCTCAAACATGGAACGGCAGAACGTTAAACTGGCCTTAAAGATTTTTAACTCATCTACTGTTGCTGCTCTCAGTGTTGCAACGTTCCAGCATGCAAAGGAAACCTCTCAATATGTCGACACCATTTTGACTTGGTGGAACATTGTTAACGTCAAGACGCCAAGAAAAGGACAGCGGTTGCGAGATCAATTGCAAGGTCCAATAGTTTCATCGTCATGTCCTCAACTAGAATTCTTAGAGAGAATAGTTCAATGGCTTGATCACTGGAGAAGCCTCGAACATGACAATGGCCGCCTGACACGTGAAACGCACATAGCTTTCAGCCACACTACCCATGCCTTGCACGAACTTGCCATATACTGTCTCAAAGAGCTTCATTTCGAGTTTGTTCTTTTGGGCAAATTTCAAACTGATAGCTTAGAGGATCGCTTTGGAAAGTACCGGCAATTGTCTGGTGCCAATTACCACGTGTCTATAAGGCAGATATATGAATCTGAAAACAAATTGCCTTTGCAGAAGGTTCTGGACCTGCCAGATTTGGACATTCTACTACCACCGAGCGCGAACACGTTGGAGACAAGTGTACATTCAGGAAACGGCCAGCTTCAAGTCACTGTGACCGACGCCGACATTGAGAAAAAACGTCAATGCTACCGGCACTAACCTATGTTGCCGGCTATTGTGCCCATGCAGCTCTAAAAAAGCTGACATGCGCATCTTGCAGTGAAAGCCTTGTGATGCAAGACGACGATCTAGATGACCCTGAGAATGCATTAATCACGAAGATGACAAGGGGTGGCCTGAAGTTTCCACGAGCAGTTGTAGTTAATGCTGTACTCTTTACTGAAATTATATTGGACAAGCTCAGGACACCAGAATATGCCGTACGATTTTTCAGCCTTTCTAGGCGGAAAGATACCCTTGTCGGCGTTGTGTTCGCTACCCTTCATGACTTTGAGGATGTCTATGTTTGTGATTTCGGTCATCCTGCACAGGAGGTAATGGGGCACGTTGTAAGTGCTGCAGCGAATACACTGCTGAACAACTTGTGCCGCACAGAAAACGACAAATTACGCAACGCCAAGAACGACCGAAAATTGCAGACCTTGAAGGCCTGAGATGTTTCTCATCATTTATTTTTATTCATGAAGCTCTGTTTTGTTGAACATCTACCTATATTTGTGTTGACAGAACCCTTGTAAAAAGAAACCTGTGGCGTAGCTAGGACTTAATTGCCTACATTATCAAAATTTAAACCCTGCATTTTGGCCAATTCCAATGTTACTTGAGTGCATTGTGCTACCTGTTTATGATCCATTAATTCCATTAATTGCATTAATTGCCTTTAATTGCATTAAATCCATTAATTGCATGTTTTCCTTTAGGACTGAGAGTAGGCCTCTCGTTTTTTACTTACTTTTCACCATTATCTCAATATTTTATGAAGACCAATAAGGCCTGCAAACAAGGCGGGTGGAAATAAAATAACCACAAGAAATGGTACAACAAAGACGGAAGCTTATTCTATTTGAGAATTAGTTGTGCGTGACCCTATAATGATAAAATTTTCACTATAAAATTAACCTCGATATTCATGTGTCTAGCGAGGACTGTTTTACGCAATGCAAGAGTGAGAATGATAATTGTATATGGAAGATTTAAAATATTTGTTTCTGAATGCAGTTCTTATCATTTGTGAATAAAGTATATTCTGTGTCTTCAATATGCAGTTTCACTCTTTCTTTCGTTCCGTCTAAAGTTGAGTCACTAAGCATCATGCAGTTTGCTTGTCTTAGTCCCGACCAAACATCACAAGCACAATAAGGCAGGTCGTGTTGCGATACACGCAAAAAACAAAAATGTTGCCACTCAAGTAATCTAAGGAAGGTATGAAACAATGCTGCTTTCTATGACTGCGGTGAACCAGCGGCTCCCCCTTATTTTTTGCGTGAGCTATACGTGTCTTGCTTTGGAAACGAAGCATCTAAATTTATAGGATGCTGTCACTTTAAGGACAGCACTAATTTTCTCATGCCATAATATCCGCGACGCGCATAGAGACACACTGCAAGCGCAACGAACCTAGGCGCGGAGACGCCGACGGTGTCGACTGTCCGGCTCATCCGAATAGCGTGACGTCACACCGGCGTCCGGAGGCCTTACATTTTTTTCTAGGTGGCTTTGGCTCTACCCACCAGTGCATTTGTCGTGTCCGTGGGCAAAAACAACCAATCAGCGGGAGGTGTGCGCCCCTTGCGTTGCTTGGCCGGCGCCGCCTGGCCCGCTGCCGCTTGGCCGGCAGTGCGGGGATAGAAACAAAAAAAAAAAAAACAACCTGAAAGCTCGGCTGCACGCACAGCATTCGGCGCAAGTGTTTCCGTGTAAATATTACGGTTGCGTAAGTTGTAGTTGCCCGGAAGCGGCAAGTGCAGCATACGAAGTAGGGAGTGACGCAACTACACTTTGTAGGTGAAGAAAAACCCACACAACAACTGATTTGATTTGTGTTTTGATAATGCTATGGAAAGGTCATGCATAGTAAGGACCCCCGAAGAGTAGCGGGAACACAATGAGCGGTGACTGGAACAGCAACGTATGTCCACAAAGGGGTCGTACTCAGGCTAGGTAGGGCGAGCGGTTTCTGCCCAAAGCAAACCACGCACAGCTGGGACACCAGGGGAGAGGGCATCGCCGCGACGCCACGTCACCCTCGCTCTCGCCATCGGAAGCCTGTGTTATCTGCGCGTTCCTTGCTCGCGCAAGCTCTCGCCTGTGTTCTAAGTGCTCCTCGGTAAGACCAAATCATAACGCGCAAGCATCTCAATGCGCTCGCTTGCCTACGAGGAGTTGGTAACTCGATAGACTGCTCAGCGGCGTTCAAGAGGCCAATAATGCTTCCGAATTTACAATTCTAAGGAGTGTTCAAGTGTCATCGGGTTTTTTTAAAGCTGCATTTCATGAACCCGCACTTGGCATCGCACATAAACTTGGCATATTTCCCTCCTATGTTCAGAAAATTTAACCTCAGTTGTAGATTTAATTATGTCAGCGCAGCCGTCAGAGTCTTACACCGACAGTTCAACCGACTAATGACGCTATGGACCCCTTGTATACGTATTCTACAGGACAAGGCGCATTTAACCCACCCATTTTCAACCTTGCCTACATATTATCCATACCATACCCCTAATTATCCTCAGATATAACAATATGCCTTGTTTAGCTCATCGACGACACTGGAGAAAGAAACTACGAGTCTAGTATGATGCACGAAACCACATGAAAAAACGAGGGTTTAGTAATTATCTGTAACACTTGCATTTAAAACAAGAAAGTGAAAGCTTCGGAACGCACTGCGCTTTCGGTTCTCCCTGTTTTCACAGAAGTTCAAGTCCTCATCTCGTCCTGTTATTTTAGGTGCGTAGAAAACATTTCGATTAGTGGCAGTATGAAACCCTGGAACGCTTCATCCGCAACTTTCTATGAAGGCTATAAGGAACCTGCACAGAATAAACATTTATCGCTCTTCACTGAGGGCACTGTTTCGCACTTCGAATAAACTTAATATATGCGTCGTTCGCCGTCTGTCGTACCGAGCATACCTTGGAAAAACAACTTAATGCTGTGTTTAACAGATAAAAATTGGGAGAAACCGAGTATGCGGTAATTACTTACGGAGCATATAAGCAACCGACACAGTGCAAACTTTCGGTACACGTCACCAAAAGGTGCCGTGTACCGGAAATTTCTTGAAAATATGGAATATCTGCTGTTTCTGCTACTGGCGGAAAACAGGTAAAAGTGTAGCCCTTATACAAAAGCAACCTGAAAATAAAATCGACAATTTCAGAAGTAAGAATACCTGTCGAAAAAGAATTAAAGGCAGCGTTCTATTAGTATTGGAATGGCCCTCCACGTACGAACAAGGCCATTTTCACGAGAATAACTAAGATCACTCGTGATTAGAAAGTGAAATTCGGCAGTTGTACCTGCATGGGGTTTGATTAGGTTTTTGATCGTGATAAAATACTGATATGGCAACGGTATTTAGGCTACCTGTGGACGGAGAATAAATAATTCCACCATTTCATAGTCCAACTATTTCATACCTTAAGGCACACAAGTCGTTGGGCACGGCTGATTATAATACATTATCCGGACCTCCCCTGGCGCCCGCCGGTTAAATATAGCAACCAGATTAAGTTTTCAAATACGTGTATAGCGATCTCAAAAAGCTGGACATGATGCGAATAGCGTAATCTCACATTTCACATGGCGGGTACTGCCCAGCGCGAGGCCTTTTATGCAACGCGAGCGTGTAGGACGAATACCAGGCGTCTTCCGCTGCAGCGTATCCCTAGGAGGCACAGAAGAAAATCTTCGCTGCCTAAGCAGGGGATACGCAGTACACAAAATCATTACTTCGGTGGCCACTCTATTGAGAAAGAAAATTGTGCTTGAGGTGTATATTTAACTAACGTACGCTTGCAGCAAACAGATAAAATTTGGAAAGAGAAAATTTAGCTCAAGCGTGCAGTCGAAAGTGCCCGCTTTCAAAAGTAGTGGGGCAAACAGCATACTGTGCCCATCACTTTTGACAGGGATAAGGGGGAGGGCAAGTGCCCCCCCCCCCGCATCTGCCCCTACCTACAGGCCAATATGTCTGTGCGATGCAACGTATTTAGATTTGTGCAATGGCGCACTGCGCGAGCTCGAGAAGGAGAAGCAGAAGAAGAAGACATCGACGACGTGTGCCACGCGCTTGCGGGTTGCGCTGAATTCCGGGCCGCTGACTGAGAACCTTCGGGGCTGCACTCCAGGAGAAACCCGGTTAGGCCACGCCACCATGGGTAAGTTGCCTGAAATAGGAATGCGACCTGAGCTGTTCCTTAGCTGACATTTGCGCGTAAAATGCCGTCATGCGCATGTAGTGTTCGGCTCAGAAACAGCCATAATGCCCTTAATGTATACCTGTGAACATCACCCGCTGTGTCCATCGACAGTGGCGAGTGACGTAAGTCCGCCGAAGCGGAATTTACGCTGGATTCACGCGACTCGAAGGATCGCTCAGTCAGTACGCAGACGAGCGCGACCTGGCCGAGGTGCGACGAATGGTGCGAGAAAGCAGTTAGCCTTCCTTGTGGGAGATGCTGATTCGGCGGCCCTGAGCCGCATCCTGCTCGTCCGCAGACCGAAGCGGCGATCCGACCTTTCTTATGAATCCTGCCGATATGTAGAAGATGCCGTCACGGATAAGAGCCACGTGATTTCGGTCCGCCTGCATTGGCATATTGCGATTCTTCAGTATCCCAGCGACCACTGTCACACTGAGGGGAAGTTTGGAAAATAGAAAAGGCGCGAAAATGAAATACGGGTACTAATGCCTCTGCTGCGGCGTTTGGGCCAGTAGTACACCAAGCCCATTGACGAATACGTCAGGTAGTAGGAATGAAGGAAAAATCGCTTATTTGAGATTCGCTACACGGAGTTGCTGGAGAGTAACGGAAGCCCACTTCGTGCATCAGCATCTTAAACGTCTGCGTTCACATATGGACACGTCGGTCGCACTGCACGAAAGGCCTGCGCTTTTAATACCATCGTCTTTCCTAAGCGAGTTGACTAGGGAATCTGATGACTGTGTCGCGTCAGTCATGATCTTCGAATCGGTCGCAATACCACGCCCATGATGTCGCATCGTTCTGCACCACTCACACCAGCGATGCACTCCTACCTCCGATGAACTCCCACCTCCGATGGTATGAAATAGGTGACCGTACAGCAACCGCGGAATCCAAGGTCGAAGCCGTTTCCACGGCAATATTTGACATCGGCGCTTTTCGTCTTTAGTTCAGGCTGCCAGCTATTGGTAAGGGGCACCTTTAGTTGACCCCACAGCAGTCGGTCTCAACACTGTGCTTCGGTAGACCCCGATGGATGGATGGGGTTGCCTCGGGGCAGGCCTCTAATTAATGCCCTTGGCCATGTTGAGACGTAACACCGCCTTTAATTTCCCCGCGCCAGTTCATCCTGGCGTCATGGGTAATGACAAAATCTGCTCGGCTCTTGTTAATTTTTCATTGCTAAAGGTGGACTGCAATATATTCGGAGCCAAATAATTAGTGAATTTTAGGCTGTAATACCAAGAAAGTCTTAAAAATCCGCGACGTAACACTGATGCTACTGCAATAGGCTTTCAGCACGCGTAATGTAATAAAGAAAGTTCGCCCTAATTTCTTTTCTAGAATTTAACCGCTTATCGGGACATTCATTAACATAGTTTCGCGAATGCTCAGTCATGCCAGAATGATTTTTAATGTTCACCCGCGGGAGTGAATATGATAAACTGACGTCATATCCTAGGCACCATACTGGAGAACCATCACGGTGAGAAGCTGCGTCCAGGATGTCGTATGCAAGCTTATACCATGAAAGGATGCTTGGTAAAATAGAAAACACGCGATAACGGATGGCGGGTCGCAAAAAAAAGAAAACATTCCTGACTTTTCACATAATTTCGCTGGGACTGATGGGTTTCGTCAATGTGTATTGAGGGAGGTCTAGTTATATGTTTACAGGTAAATGACGGCACTGCTTTCTACAGTAGCCAGAAACACAAAGCAGCAAGCTTCGTGAACATTTTCTGCTTCATAGCTTAAGTACAAAAAATTATTCTGATATCGCGGTTCATCTAGTAGTGCGGAGATGTCGGCAAAAAAAAAAAAGAACGTTTGTCATTCATTTTCGCCACCACTTGATTTACGCCACATGAATTAAACGTACAGTTTTTAAAGAATGCGTTTCTGTTGACATTTTAGCATACTGTCCTTTGGGGTTCCTCATTATTGAAAGGTGTGGCAGCCTGAGCTTCTGGCGAGACACAGCGTACAACCTCATTGACTGTATTAGCACCCGCTTGACAGTACCAGGCTCAAAGCGTTTGCGCAGTGGTTCCATAGCACCATCTTCCTGCTGCTATGAGTGAAAAGGCTTAAATGTAAGCATGTATGAGCTTATAAGCTTGCCGTTACGCTTCACGCCAGGCTCATCACTCCATAGATTTTAAACGCTAGCTCATATTTCGCACATCGTTCAGAATAGTAAATAAAAGCTATCAGATATATTAATCCACACTACCATTTACGCTCCTAACCTAAGTAGGTGTCTTACTGAGCGCACTCCTGACTTGGCTGCATGCTTTACCTTAGTACAGCTCAAGACGAACAAAGTTGTGGTATTTTGGAACCACATACTGTCGTTGAAAACTTAAGTGTTTAGAAATTTCAACCACAGAACTGCAACGTACTTGCCCCTTCGTGCCTTTATCCGCACTCCAAAACGTAGTTCCCGAGGGACGCCGACGTCGAAAAAGTTCGTCTCCGCCGTGACGTCATAGAAATGAGGAAACGTATTTGGCATTCGCATTCACACAATGCCTCTTGGAGGACGGCGTATTTGTCACAGCACTCTTCGATCGTATCTTACAGCTGATAGCAGAAGCAAAAGACTTGCCACCGCATTCTTAGTTGGCCACCGAAAAGGGACAGCATGTTGAAGCACCCCTAACATTCCCCCCCCCCCCCCCCTCACTCCTCCCTAAATAATATGCACGAAATATCGATGGCGATTGTCCACGTAAGCGAACAGCTCCGTCACTCGGTCATGCGAGGGCTTACGCACGACAGTCTAAACAACCCTCCACTTTTTCCTCCCGCCTCTCTTCGTAACTCGGTGGCCCGACAGCACGCTCCCTTTCCCTTGCCGCGATTCCTCGCCTTCCCTTCCGCGGTATCAACCTCCGTCGCTCCACCGAACTACTACGAGAACGGCTGAGACAGCCAAAGAAAACTATTCACTTTACAAAAAACAGTGATGATTAGGCGGTAAATTCGAAAGAAATGCGCCGAATTACAACGAACTCTTAGGTCATGGACCAAACATATCGTAAAGTGCTGTTGAGAAGCTTACTCGACCCATGTCTTGCGTATTCGACGAGCGAAGTGCCACTGACAGAAGCCGTCCACCGTCGGTTGCACTACGGACGGACATCGGCCGAAACGTCAAAATTATTATTTTTTTTGTTTTCTACGTGCGCCTACAAAATATTTCTTGCCCACTTACTCAACAACGGATCCCCAGTAGAAGTAATTCCTTTACCCCCACCCATATAGAGCGTACCCGAGCTAATTTAAGCCAGAGTGAAAAAATATGCAAATGCCACGTAGCTGGACAGAACAAAGGTAATGATCTTTGCCGTCGCTTGGAGATACTCAATTTTTTTATTCCGCCTAATTAGATAATTATTCTAAATTAACTTCCCAACTATTATAATTAGAGGACAGGTGTCAATGAAAAAATTGTAGAGTGACATGAAAAACTCCCGATATAGCTTAAAGTTCCTCAATACGTGCTACATAAAAGTGTTTTACGAGCGTGAAAAAAGCCCGCGAACTCACGCAAAGTGCCTCGAGCGGCCAGTCGCGCGGCAATCTTGCGTGCATTTGCGGACTTCTTCCACGATAGGTAAAACCCTTTTATGTAGCACGTATTGAGGAACTGAAAGCTGTATCGGAAGTTTTTCGTGTCGTTCTACAATTTTCTCACTGACACTTTTAATGTAACTATGATATTTGAGAAGTTGAATAATTAATTAAGACTAATTACCTAATTAGGTGGACCTAAAATATACTTTAAGCATCTCCAAGCGACGGAAGACATTACTTTTGTTCTGTCCAGCTACAGGGCATTTGCATATATTTAAGCTCTGGCTAAAATTAGCTAGGACACCCAGTATATGTACATCTCTACCACGTGACTGGCTTCCCACACTTCACACACATAGAGTTTATCCTACTTTGAGACTCTTAATGCTAGAGCATTAAAAGAACAACAAAAAAAGAAAGACTAGGCGCAATAAGAATGTGGCACACAAGCGGGAGCTCTGTATGTCAGTTGGCTACCTAGTAAGAAGTGCATTCCGCCGGGGCCTGATTCTGCAGCGGAGTCTGGGACGGTGGGCTCCTCCACCGCTCTGACGTCGCGCGACACGGGAACGACGGGCGCAAGCTCAACGGCGGCTACAAGCTCGACCAGTAGGCATGAGGGTCCTCCAAGACGGGACCACTCACGTGAGTATACCACGTTTTTATGGAGCCAAACAGATTCGTGCTTGTGTACTTGTGACAACCCGTGTACATTTACGTTGCCACATTGCCTTTCAACTAAGATTACTGCACTCGGTTTCCCACATCGCATGCAACGCTGTGAAAGTGAGGGAGACCTTTTTGGTGGTGGCCGCGTTCACACTAACAAATAGTTCGGCGTTTCTGCCGTCAAATACGAGAAAATGTTCCCTATTTTAGTTCAGTTATAAATAAAAGAAAGTTCAGCCTTAATAAGCAATTATCTCTGTTAGAAGTTGTTCGAGATCATTTTGTTTTTCCTTGTTATCCTTTACGGGTTTTTAGCTTGCCGGCTGTTGCGCCAGGCTCGCGAGCATTATCGTTCCGCTTGCAAGAGATAGAGATATACACCTCAATGAAGAGCGCGCTGTGAAACATTTTGATGGCCGGACTTCGTCCGTCGTTTCCACAGCGTTGCACTTTAAGAACGAAACGGGAGTACAGCAAGCGATGTCGTAAGATGCATTCTCACTCCGGATGTGGCGTCATGTGCGTGCGAAGCTGCATGAAAGTAATTAAACCACATTCTTGCCGCTAGATTTCGAGATATTTGACGCTTATTCGACATAGGTGGCCGTTGTACCGTTACAGACAGGGAAGAGCACTCATGAAGCGTGTTTCGGATACCGCGAACTGAGTTCGAAATCAAGCATGCAGCGTCAGCATGACCATCCACCACACGATGTCGCATCTTCATCTCGGTTCACGCAAAACAAAAGTAGTCTTTGCTACATCAGACATTGAGGGGATCGTGACTTGGTCAACGTATCACATGGGGGTCGCGCTTATAGCATATAACAATGACACCTAAACGAAATATAGTGCACCAGTCCGTTATATGCGCCGCCTTCAAGACCCAGTAAGTCAATGAGTTGTCTGGGGGTTTCGGACAGATGCGTCCATACAATGAAGAAAAGTATTCACGATGGAAAATTTGTTCAGTCACACAGAACGTATTCATAACGACATATGAGGTATAATAACGACATATGACATCAGACAAGTCCACTTGTCAAAACGTTAGTTCTTGCTTTCACCTTGGTCTCGTTTTGCTCATCGTCTTGAATTTCCATCTCCCGCTTTCCCCGCGTTTTCCCCAGAACGTATTCATAGCGTACTTGCCAGCAGTTGCTGGCAGGCATCTATTTTTTGCCTATACTTCGCGAGGCGCACCCGCTTTCATGGCAGCTGAAGTGGTTTGGCCAGCATGCATGCAGTGTGCAGTGCAGAGCAGGTGTGCTCGCTTTGTGGGACACGGTAGTTATTATACGTTGCATGGCGTGGCCATTTGAAGCTGTTTCCTTTGTGTCTCTGTCTTGTCCAAACCCTACAACCCCATTGCAGATGGTCAAGGCACAGCCGTGTCACTTGGAACAGCTGGCAGTCTTAAATTGTTGCCGGAAACATTGAATGAATGTTAGTGTTTGAGGGTCACAAAGCAACACCTGGGCTATAAAAGCACCAAGGGGCAATTAAAAATCACTATTAATTTCCACCCCCTAAGGTTTATCAAAGCGAATACATGTCTAAGTAAACGAGTCTTATTGTATTTTGTTGCCAATGGAATGACAGCTGACACGGACGGGAATCACACTCTGTATACACCTCGCACGTGAAAACAGAACGTACACCGTTGCCGATGAGCAACCACGGCGGCAAGCTGGCGACAGAACACAGCGAGCATTTCTGTGTTTATTTGAATATTTAAGTTTGACTCCGCTCCGCTGGTATATTGAAAGTCACATCATATAACGCCAAGCTTTATGCTCAACGAAAGCGAGTAAGGAAGGTAGGACGCTATATAACATAAAGCTATTCTAATCACTTTCGACGTCATTTGCGCCATTACTCCTCCGCGATTGATCGATAATTTTCGGGTCACGCCCTCAACGCTTGTCATCCATCCACACGACGTCATAAAGCCGTGAGAACTCCCTCTCTCAACATGACGAGCATGCACTGATTATGCATCACAACTCCACACAATGTAAAGAAAAATATTCTAATAATGTTAGTTCTCAGCTTTGTCGATGTTATACCATGGTTATTGGACCACGAAAATTTTCTGGTCGTCCCCACTTCGCCTGTCTCTCACGCGACGTCACAAAACAGCGAGAACTCACCACGTCAAAGAGATGTGTGTGCACTGCAGATGCAATAATATTCCGAAGAAAAGTGAAAATTTAAAGAAATACCCGGAGGCTACGCGTTTTTTTATTTTGCGTGGCAGTATAACCTTGACACGCCATGGTTGCTTGTGGCTATGCTGTTGGGATGCTAAGCACCAGGTCGCGAGATCGAATATTCGGTGCGAGATCGAATCGAGATCGAAATATTTCGGTGCACGTTAAAGAACCCCAGGTGGTCCAAATTGTTCTGGAGTCGCCCACTACGGCGTGCCTCATAATCAGGTCATGGTTTTGGACCGTAAAGCCCCATTATTTAATCAGCATAACCTTGCCGAGCCCTTTCGCCAAACATACGACATCGTTCTGCTAACTCAGGTTTGCTGAGGATGTGTTTTAGCGTATATGTTTTTTTCCCTATTGCACGCCTATATTCAACCTAAGCAAGGGGTGCGGACCCATCGTAGACGCCGGCACCACTTCGGTTATCATCCGGTTATCACCTTGAGTGCGCCAGCGCGGTCGCACCGAAACCCTCTCCTTTCCTGCGCGCCCCTCTCATCTCGCCAACTAGATAAGAAAAACCTGTCAAGCTTGGTTATGCTACTCGCTTTGAAAGCAAACATAACTGACTTCCAATAAACGAGGCGATTAAATGTGCTCTTTGAACAAGGTGTTTGGCCACTGCCAGATGCTTGCGTGGGTGGTTACTTACATTTGACGTCAGGAGTTATAGTAGGCAGTTATATGACGTTATGGGGCTCCTGATATCAAACTTATTCCCACACAGCCATCCTCGAAGACCACGCCTCAGCACCGAGGCATAAGCATCAGAAGCATAGTAAACATGGCAGAGAAGGACATCATGGTAAGTGGTAGATGTTGCTGTCGCGACTTCTCATTCAAGATGGACCAAGTAACTGTGCAAATGCGTATGCTGAAATACTACAAAAAGTAAAGGAAGCACAAACCTTCCATAACTATTAAGGCGAGATAGACTGTAATGACGAGGAGAAGGAGCGCAAACAAAAAACGGCATGCATTCAAGTGTCCCCCATACTTTTTGGCCAGGTCTATCTGGCGCGCGGTAGGCAAGAAAGCGAGAGTAAATTTGATTATTATGAGTCTCCGTAGTTGAAATCTCTTGGTTGGATGTTTTATTGCTTATCGGGTCTCGCCCAGCACCCGAAGGACTTGCTATGGGATAGTGCGAATGAAAATTAAGAATCTAGGATTGGAGAGCGAGCGAGTCATTCAGAGTAGTGGTAGATATAATGCAGTGTGCGTTGTGTAAACTGTACTAGGACGTCACGTTTCATCTGCGGTGAATTCCCATGAGGGTGTGTGTTTGTGAAAGACGGTCAGTCGCCACTGAGAGAGCAGATAGAGGTCATACTAAGGCATTTCACATGTCTGCTGTCTCACGTGCCATAAGCCACTGGAATGGCCTTCCTGAGGACGTCACAAACACCATATACTAACAGATTTAAAAACAGGATAACCGCCATATTTACCTAAGATCTTTGTTTTCATGTGCTGGTACTAAAACAAAATGTTTTCTAATGTTGTATTACATGTACGAAACTGTGCTCTTGTTTAGGCCTGAGCCAATTTGTGTTCCGTTTTAATAAAGCCATATTTATACAACCAAAAATTTGTAAAACAGCTTTACTTGATTTTTAAGAGTATAATGTGGAGTGTTTGCGGCAAAGAATTGTATAACTCTTTTCTTCAATCGATGTATTTGCTCTTATACTTTTGCGATTTCCATGTATATTGTCCCACTCGCACAATGATCCCATGTAAAGAAGCCTGTGAGTGATCTCAATAAATAAATATGTTTCAGGAAGCCTGGTCAAAGCGATAGACCATTCACCATATTGAGCACGCGGAAAGCAATCGAAGACAGTATAGTGACAGTAGTTGTCAGGGAAGAACTGAGAGGTCGATTTTGATAAGAGCCCTCGAGTCATGATACTTATAGGTAGGTGAAGGATACGCGGCTAGGTAGTGAGAGACGATGACGAAAAGTAATTGAGCAACTTGTCTGAGCGCCTACCAGTCTCTAGCATAACGTTTTGAGTTTGTGTCACCTTCACGAAAGAGAAGACGCTTATCGTTAAGAGTGGACCGAGAGGCGCAGGGACTACAGCGCGAGCATTATAAATCGATTAGGACGTTATTGCAGCCACACCATGTATTCCCGGCTAATTTACCGCCTTTACACAAAATTGTGAAGGATTTACTGGTTCAAGTGCACGCTAAGTCTATATCGCTAGCGCTTCATGCGTTTTCATTTTCGCGATGCGTATTTACGGCATGAACCGATGTTACACTCGGTGTAGCGTCTAACTGCATCTGTTTTCATGTGCCACCCATTCCTCATTTGGTTGCAGGCGACTTGTAAGTATTCCACGTCTTTATTGTTAAGAATAATGTATATTTTGGTCGCCAAAATATTTTAACTACGTTTGGACTTTCCAGTGCCCCCGCCCACAAATATACGCATAGCGATGAGCTCGACTATCAAGCGCATAAATCAAGACATAATTCAGTCTAATTCAAGTACAAGTAAAGGTTTGATAAGGGCTTATAACGTAACGGAAAAATAAGTGAACATTTTAAGCAAGTCTGGTATGTTTATTTATCTCGAGGCTATTCGATTGGGGCGCACATTCAGCCAGTGAAGACAGAACGTCTGTGAATGTGCCTATTTCATAAGCAACTACACCAATATGTCATGCTCAGGTGCACACATGAATAATTTCTCGACAGAGGGCAGAAATCAGAACTTACAATTCTTGGTCAACTTGGTCAGGAAGACTTAGTGTGCTAGAAAGTGCCTAAATTTCTTTTTAAAGGGTCCCAGAAGCGGTTTTGACAAATCATGCTGACGCGTTCGGAACAGCTACAGTAAAACATTTGTGCTACAATTGAAGTGAAGATTTCATATTGAGAGAGCTGCGCTAAATGTTGTCCTCCTTCCTAGCCATGGTTCTTCTCAGCTCGTTCACCGAATACCGTTGAACGAATAATCAAGGCTAAGCTCCGCCTTCACTGGTTCTACGTCGTGATGTGAGGTTGTGTCGTCTATTTCCACTTGTCTAGGACCCAGTGCACGGTGACTCTCCAACCTCTCCGCTAGTCTTCTGGCCTTCGTTCCCCCACGAGAGCTATCCAAGAAGCGCGTGTTGCGAGCATGTTGTAGAAGTGCCAACGGGGTGCGGTATTCCGTTAACCGCAGGCGAGCGTTTGAAGTTTTGAAAGATGGGCGGTGGCGTAAACTAAAACCCCTTCATACTCCTACCGCTGTCATGAAGGGGCTTTAGCGTAAACGTGAGCGGCCTGCATGGTGCTGCTACCTGGAGAGGGAGAGCGTAACCAGCCAAACAACAGAGCTGCTATTGCTGCAGCGAAGTGCAAAACATTTTAAACATTATCAAGGACAACAGCAAAGTAGAATACACTTCACTTGGTTTGTGCCATATTAGTTTTCTGTGTGTCTAATTTGTGGTCTGTGCCACCAGATGGCTGCACCATGCAGGTAACTCACGTCTGCGCCTCTCCTCATCCCGTAAAACGTCGAGTCCGCTTGCGCTTACCCGAATAAACGTGCACGCTAAAACTCCCTATTGTGGTACTGAGCTTCCGGCATGAAGTGACGGCCGCAAACGCGTAGATGCTAGCGCCGATCGGATACCGGCAGCGAGAAGCGCTGCGGCCGCTACGCTCGCATGTTGCCTTGCAGCTGGACACGATGTCGCAGCTTGACGTGTTACCGATAGCTAGATTTGCAGCCCACAACGTAACAGGGGTGATCCATGGGGCTCGTGAAAAGGAAGCTCGAGACCAACACTGATTACGTAGGTCGCGACACAACGGAGAACTTCGTAATACAAGCAGACGACACTTGCGGTGTATCGGAAATGCTTGAGTGTAGTGATAAGTTGTCGTTGTGTATTTTCTCCCTTTTTTCTTCTTTTTTTAATAGAAATAAGTTAACCAACATTACAAATGTTGCTAACAACATTTGTTCCCCGTGAACGTGTTGGGAAAGTAATCGATGTCGTGCGTGACCTGAATAGCAATCGGATAGCTTGCCCTACTGACGTCAATTTTTAAAATATTATAATAAATTACGCGCTTTACGCGCAGCGCTTAAATTTGTCACTTATTGATCGGAAAGATCTACTCTAACGACTGAGTACGCTTGTGCAACGTCGTCATAATCGCTCCAGGGTCACTTAAAGAAGCGCTGACGGGACCTATTTGGCAGCAACGCCGCGATTTGGATAGGAATAAACATCTTTATTGAGAAACATATGGCGGGTATTCGTTGGGTGCTGCTTTTATAGTCTTACTATAATAGCCGCTAGCGCCATACACAATTACGCTATAAGCAATTCATGCTCTCTTTCGCGTTCAATATTCGATACAATAGAAGTTGCAATATTTGCATCGGCAATTTAAAGATTGGAGCCTATCGGCAACGAGTGTGAAAACATGTGATTCCTATCAACCTTTACCACGGAAATGGAAACAACTCGGCATGACTAGCTAGACACTAGTTTTGGAAAGCGTACTAGTAGTTCGTTATTATCAGGTGTTGAATATGTAGGCATATATTGGAATGCTTACAAGAAAATATGGCGCAATGTCAGGAGTAGTCAATCGCGATAGACAAAGTCGTAAATTGCGTGAGAAATGCAAATGACTCTTTAGCGATGCATGTGAGTGATGTATTATCATATTTGCACTATCAGCGCAACTTGTACAGCTCCTCGGCGCAAAACGGAGTACACTGAATAAAACCTCTCGTACAAGGCAATTTAGACAGGCCATTGCGTTTCCACAGTTACGATTTTACTCGTGCGAAGAAGGATCTTGAAACCAAAGCGCGTGCATTGAGCAAGGAGGAGGAAATTGAGTAAAAATTTTCTCGCCTCTATACACGGACATGGATAGTATACAGTCTGATGCGTGTCCACTTTAAAGGGGCACACAAAGAAAATGGACTGCTTTTGAGATAGACTTGCTAGGGTAGCCTTTTGTTAGATAACTTATGAACATGCAGAAATATAATTCTGACTCCTTTGGCGCAGAAAGCTCCCTTTTTCTTGGATAAGGTGAAAGCCAAATGAATTTTTTCTTAGCTTAGCTCCAGGGTACGCGTACCGTTGACGTTAGCCTAACGTTACAGATATCGCTGAATTCTCGCCTGGTAGGTCCACTTCCTGGCGGCAAAATTAAAGAATGGTATCTGGCATATCGAGTGTTCACGTGCTTTAGGACACATTAGTATCCTGTGGGCTTCATAATCAGATCGAGGTTCTGGCACGTAAAACCCAATAATTTACCTATGTTCTCCTACAATATTGATTTCTCGATATACAGCCAATATATGCATTCCACGACTAGGTTTTGTACACCACCGCTGGCGTGAAGCATTATGGTAATAGCAGTCCTTAGCGGTCTGAGGGTCGGCTGTGGTAAGAAGCATATGTTGTGTCTATACCAGGACAAACGCACTATTCCCGTCATCGTTACTTGAAACCCAAGTACAAGGGAAAGCGCCGAGAACTATAGTGTTACGGCGATGGCAGCGCCCGCGCATTGGGCTTGGGCAAATCTGTTTATTGAAGCGTAAAGCTTTACTACGCAAGTCGACACCGTGCTTCGCGCGAGCCGGCGTACGTCGGAATTGGCTGCGTGAGCATGTTCGGAGTCCAATTGGCTCCATGAGCGTGTGAGGAGTCGAATTGGCTCCATAAGCGTTTCGGAGTCGGCGCAGGTGGCCACTGCCGCGCGCTATGCGTCATCGTTTGACGTTCGCGGCAAGCGCGTGTTTAACGCGGAGGCCGACTATATAACCGCTTGCCAGAGAATAGGCGTGCGCATTCAGTATGGAAGGAGAAGAGAGTAATACTACCGATACAGAGAGCTGTGTTTATGGTTGAACAGAAATCGCCAGACAATGTGCCCAATAATGATGAATAAAGAAGTTTAATAATCCTGCATAACTTATGGTATATATCATTGATAAGCAATTTGCATATCTACACAAAGCATACCCATAAGTAAAACTGTAAGCATAACGGTAGGCTAAATCATAAAGCGGAACCATAAGCTAAACCGAAAGCGGATCCATAACTTATCCATAAGCATATCCATAAGTTAAACCGTAAGCATATCCATAGGCTAAATCATGAAGCATAACCATAAGCTAAACCGTAAGCATGACCATAGACTATATCATAAAGCATAACTATAAGCTAAACCATAAGCATCACCGAACCTTTTCGCTTCGATATATCCAGGCTTACCCTTAGCTAGGCCCCAGCCAATTTGTTATTAATCAAGCGCCATTACCATTAGCGGCGCCATACGAGAACGTCTAGGGAGTGCCTGGAGGGAGTGTATTTAAAACCAAGCCTCCCCTTCACACGTTGTCCCATCAACTGCGCCTCCAGATGCTAAGAAGCGAAAGGGAGACACCGTATCCCATCCGTACATTTTAATAAAGACAAGTGTTTTTTTTTTTTCTAGCACTCTCCATCTCTCTCTCTCTAAGAAGCGTTGCAACCTTCCTTTCGTTTCACTTTCTGTCTGAGGTAATGCTTCCCTCACGGCTCACAGTAAGGCCCCGATTCACACAGCCGTCAAACACCCCGACCCGTCAGTGTCACGTCACCGTCATGAGATTGCGTTTTGTGGCCAGCTTTTTCCTTTCAAAATGCTGTACCTTCGATCGCATCAGCCACCATAAACCAGCGTGACATTATTGACAAGAAAATGGTGAGGAGGCGCTCTCTCGTGACGAACAGCCGTGCCTTGCCAGTGACGGGACGGGGCGTTTGATAGCTTTATTAATCCGGGCCTATAGGGCTGACTTCGTTATTTTGCTGGAGCTGTTTCATGACGGTCCATTTAATTTTTCATTATTTTCTGTTCTATAGTCATGCACCAATTTTCCTAATAATAGAAGGTAACGCAATGTCACTGAAAAGGTGAGAAGAATAGAAAATATGATAAACCGTCACAAATTCACATGGGAAGCTATGTACTTAAC
>NC_091822.1:126396607-126403423 GCF_038994185.2 Dermacentor albipictus | reverse complement strand
CGTATCCACTTCCCTGCTGCGCTAATGGGAGTATTTTTCTAACCTTCCACGGTGGCCTCAGTACGTCTAGAACCCCACAGCGTCCTGCGCTCTACGCAGTTGTACGAGACTGGGGACCACGAGCCGTTACGCAACTTCCCAAATAACAACACGAATCGGTTTTGGCACTTGGTAGAGCCGCAAACGAGGGATGCAAAAGAATTGTGATTGTTCGCCAAATATACATTTCTCTATAATTCTTCCAGAGCTAATTCGAAAAACGCTACTAGAAATCTTTAATTGGCACTTTCGCTTGTTAACTTGCTCTTGGCAATGTTCTTCCTGCGCATCTTTATGCGCGATTCCATTTTATGTGGTTCTTTGTTTGCCAAGTAAAGAAGCGGCGTATCTCGCAGGTGTACCTGTGAGATACACGTTATTTCAATTCTCTTTTGCGGGTTTACGCGTCTTTATGGCGAATGGTGGGCACTATACACACTTGTACTAGTAAAAGTACCCTTCCCCTAATTTGCATAGAAATGTTTCCTTGGGTTAAGCCCGAGTTGCTTGGCTGGTGGTGGGAGCGCGCGACGCCTCGTCGCGCTGTTTTCGCTCAAGCGATCTATCTCCTCCGCATCCCCTACTACTAAGTCTCACAGGGTTCCTCGTGTATTTCCTCCTCGTTCACGCCGTCCGCGTCCGCGGACGAGGCTCGGGGCAACATAAAAAAAAAAAGGCCTCCACGAACTACAATCAGGGGCCTGACTACAGGTTTAACTACTGAGTAGTGATTAAAATTACCACATGATTTCCTCTGTTTAATCTTCGTATGATCGCGAGTCCTCTGTGTTTATTGCGTGGTTGGCGTGGGCGGGTATAGGGTCGCTGTAATCACTGATCCCGTAGGCCTCCACCATGCCAATCTTGCGAACAACGTGCTCGGGCAGCGTGTAATGTACCAGCCCACATATTAGGAAAGCAGTTGTCACCTCAGTGGACTTTATGCTTCTTAACATCGATTTAATCACATTCAGCAACATGTTTGCGACACGTGCAGTGTCAATTATGGTAAAAATGGGCATCTTTCTACACGCCCCCCAAGAAAGCCAACGTTACATGACTACTATTAAAAAGTCTATCCCCCGCAAGAGTACAAATATGCCCACCAGGCAGCTTAAAAACTGCTAAATTTAGCTGGATAGCCGCTATATTGGCAACACTGCGCACGGCACTCCGTTGCGCTGCGCGTGTACTCTCTCCTAGGTCATGGCACCCGCCTTGCACGTGCTATCAAGATAGAACAGCTGTGCTTGGACCGGCAAAGAAATAGCGATGTATATATACGGGAGTAAAGCCTGCGAGATTCTGTCTCTGGTGTATCAAACTATCATGACTGAGCTGCAAGGAGAAGGAACAATGTGGTCGCGAATTGCAACAAACATCATGTAAAACGGAAAACTTCCGCATTTCGACCGATCTGATTTTGCGCACGGCGGTTACCATGCCAGGCTGCGTTCCTTTAGATACCATGGATTCACGTGTGAAACTGTTGAACTTGAGAGGAGGCTGCTGGCCTCGGACGCGCGAGGCTCGAATGTGTCTGCCACTGTTGTGCCCGTTCACCATGCGAGAGTACCGGGCTACATGGCTACGCGGCCACCGAACTATCGTGAAACAACGACGACGCGAACAGCAACTTTTGCAAAGATCGCGGGCATCGCGGGCATCGCGGGCCTCACGAAGGCCGCACGGTGCCAGTGACCTCATACACAGGGAGGTCGCTGTCCACTCGGGGAATGAGTGGCGCTGGCGTCTGTGCGCAAATAAAGTCCCTCAATAATTTTAAAGTACAGAAAGGCTTTGATCCAGCCGACGACGCCAGCGATAGGCTGATCGGTGACATGTGACCTTGCTCCGCCCCTTTGCCGCCATGAAAGTCCCTGCGCGCCGGGCGAAGAGCGCGCGTTTCGCCTTTTGTGCTGTGCACATTGCTGCGATAATTTCATCCGGGGAGGGCCGAAGTGCCTTGTTGCTGTTAGGTTGGGTGCCGAAACCGGAGGGAGGATGGCAAGAAGTTATTTCGCATCCCGCGCGGAACCAGAACCTAACCTGAAGAAATGTACGGTTGCACAGAATTAGGGGGGGGGGGGGGGGACGGCAGGACTGAACCTTCGGTAACTGCACGACTATGCGAGGAAAGTAACGTAGAGAGATACGAATGTGCGAGAGAAAGTGTACACGTGTGTGTGCAGAGCTGCGATAGTATTTCATTCGCGCGCATGAATGTTGATGGCCGAAGTTCATGGAGATTAATGATTTTAGGTCATTATGAACCCGTTGACTTAGCAAGTGCAGTATGACCTAGCATGCAAGTAAATAGCGGGGCAGAAGTGCATTAACTAGCTGACAAATATCCGCATTGCTTTTTACGTAATCTCCACCACAAGCAACGGGCGGTGACCCGCAACGTTGTCTGAACAGCCCAATCAAACGCTCTCCTTGTTCATAGGAGGTCAACTTTGTTCACTTTCAATATGAATAACACTGCCTACACTAAGCAGTTGTTCGTGCCTAATTAGCTGACAAGAGGCGAGGAGCCCGTTCAAGTGAAGATGGTTTCGATGGGGCCGAGCAAGTGCAGTGAAAGCAGACAACCGGATGAAGAGGGTGGTCCCTGCCTCTGAGATTGGTCCGCTTCCCCTTACTTAGCTTGCGATGGCCGGTCAAAAATTGTTTCGGCGTGCAACGGAAGGTTAAGAATGCAGCTAAAACGGATCCTCAGCAAGGAATAGTTGGCAGAGCGATGTCATATACATGTTTAAAGGGCTCGCTAACACTTTACTGCCACGCAAAAAGCTTTATTATACACAAATCCATGCTCACCGGCAGGTCCGAAGTAGCAAGTGCCTGGGCGATCAGCGGGCTGCCATCTTCTATTCCTTTCTGAATGGGGCAGTCTCTGGTTATTCAGAGAAAAGTTCACTTTTGTTCGGCACATCAATGCATCTTTAGCGCCTGCACGTCTCTTTGACGCGGTGAGCTTTCTTGGATTCGTGGCGTCGCGTGACAGACAGGCAAAGTGGGCGCAGCCCGAAAACTTTTGACCGATAGCAGAGCGTTAATGGTGGAAAGGCCTTGAATCTGGGATAATTAATTTTGTTCGGTTAATAATGCATAATCAAGGTGTGCTCGTCATATAAGATTGGGAGCTCTCGCAGTGTTCGTGACGTCACAGGACAGACAGGCGAAGTTGGATGTGGCCTGAAAATTGTTTGACCAATGGTGGAGGGCTGATTGCAGAATTGCAATAGAAAAGTTTGATATAGCTTTACGTTATAGCGCCCCAAATGTGGATGTATGGTGATTTCTGTTCACTATTTTATTGCGGCTTAAGTCCCTTAATATACAGATATATAGATAGCAGATGTTAAGGCCCGAGGGCACTTCCTCGGGTGGACAGGTTTTCGAAGGCTCACCACATTGAATCGGATGAGCCCCTCATGCCATACAAACGTAATGTTACGAGCTTAAACCCTTGAGGCAAAAATTGTAACTTTTATATTTGTGCCATTCTTATGCAAAGTTTAAGTTTTGATATGGCAAATCGATTTCTAGATTAAAGAGATGCGGATGTATTCTCCTGTCTTGCGCAACTACGATTACAGACCTCCGAAACGCTCGCTGTGTCTCACGGACAGTCTTTGCTAACAGACATTAAGTTAACTTCACGGAGACCAATCCACTGGCATTCGTACAAAATATTGAAGAACCTGGAAATAATCTTGCGCGTGGATGGAAAGTGTGCGCACACGTTTACGTTGCTGATATAAATAACGGCGGATACTTTAACTGTAGAATCTCTTTACCTGATACCGCGCGAGAAATGTTCAGCGATGTGTGCTAACTCCGCTTTTTCAGGGAGAACGAAATGTGCACATGCGGTGCTCGCATTAAAATTGACAGCACACGCGGCGCCGCAGCTGGCTTGCAAGTTTCCGGCGATTTTCACGCTGAACACGCCGGGTCATTAACGCACACGGCGATAAAAAACACGTTGAACAACCCGCTGAGTGCTGTTTTCATACACGCGTCTTTAGTGCAGCGAGCTAGGTCAGCGCTCCCCGTGTTTCATGTAAGTTGAGCGAAAGACGAAAAGAAAGAGTGGCAAACAGTGGCTGGGTGAAATTTCCAACGCCACTTGTTGTTCGCCGTTACATGTGCTGCTCAGACAATTCTTCTATATTTAGTTTAGGATAAATACCTAAGACGAATTATGCAAAAAAATACAGTTCACCTCACGCAAAAGTCAGCTTCTAGTTCTCGCCTCGCCCCACTTTAGGAGCCAATTGTTGACCTCTGTGTTTTCTATACGTACTGTGTAAGGTTCTTTTATACCTGACCCACTTGTCTCCAGCCTCTGTGGGCGCTATCAGTAAGGTTGTGCCTACTATACATAGAAGAGAAGAGGTTAAAAAAATTTGGTGCAGTGGCCCACACGAGATGGGAAACCGGCACACTTTGTATTAGAACTGCTTTCTCAGCCCTTTAGAATGTCAAAAGTAAGCTTTACACCATTCGACTTTGCACAAAACGCTCAACGATTCCGTAAAACCACTCAGCACACGGAAACTCATATCACCCGCCTCATTTCCAATTTTTAAACAGTATCACGCATAACAAAGACCACAACGCCAACGTTGAACTTAAGCGCTCCTTTATTAGTAATTTAGTCCTTCTTTACGACGTACAAATATTGACTACAATATATTACCGTTGATACTCAGCGAGGTGCCCTAGGCAAATTTGGTCCCTAGTGCGAGCCGCTGTAGCTTCTACTTCTACCACATTGTCTAATTTGTCTTATTGTAAACTCTACTAAGCCCACGCGGCTGCTGTGGCCTCTCTCATTGGCTCAAAACGCCAGCATTGTGGACTTCAGCATGGCGGAATCGGACGATATCTATAGAAGAGCAGCCCCCTGCTTTGTTTTTGTGGGGGTAGGTGCGCGTTCCAGAAATTTATACGTGTTTTTTCCCTCTTATATAGCTGCAGTAGCAGGTCGTCTCAGGTAGGAGGCCATAGTACAATCCATGAGCTTGCTTAGAAGAGATGAAGACAAGGGGGCGGGGGGGGATGGCAACCAGAGATCTTTGTTCGAAACAGAACGCGCTTTGTCGTTTAAGCGTCACAAAGTGGCCGGTCTGCAAAATTTGTGACAGCGGAAGGGAGAGAACAGCCAATCGGCCACTGAACTCCGCGGAAGTTGGCATACCTTGTTTGCCGTATGCCTGGGGAAGATATAGTGCAAAAACATTTTCTCACCTTCCAATGAATAAAATGCTTATATAAAAGAATATATTTTTCTTCTCAAGCTTAAAGATGTTCTGAGATCGTAATACGTACAACTACTAAAATTTCTTGCTATTATTTTCTCTGCATGGTCGCTAGTTGGATCCGAACGTGCCATTCCGGAACTGCAGCAGCCGTTTGGATCTACTCGAGCTCACCAGACGTGCCATGCAAAGCCGGTCTCGTAGTGAGCGCGTAGTCGCTTGAATAGAAGACCTCTCACTGCGTTCTTTTCTTAACAGATGACGCGTTCGGTTTGAAAACGATTGATAGGAATGTGTCGTCATTTTGACGTCACCAAAAACGTGATCGCACCTTGCGCCTGACGGCATCGGCGCGGCCTGGGCCAAGAGCGTGAGGTGAAACTGAGCGCGCGTTTAGAACAACGGTCCCCTGTCGCGCCCCAAGGGCACGATCAAATTGTACTTCAGTACCACGTGTTGCACCCTTTATTTGTCCAGAATGTGTAGAATGAGGTGCGCTGCGAATAGCAGTCCGCTATCGTTTGTCACGCATTATAAGGGAGTCGCCAGGGGCTTATTTGTTAAGCATATTATCGCCGTGGTCGTAGGGACGACAGTAGCATGCACAATGTCATTCAGAGGCACTTGAGAAACGGCGAAGCATGGTGCACAGTTCAACAAAGGCCCTATTGTATATTTTTTACCCTGTGCTGGTTCTGTCTAATTTTTTCCTCTCCATGAATACCACGTACGGAGAGAAACTCAAACTATTTCGCTCCCACAGTTTTCCAAGCCTCATGAAGTAGCAGTGGTAACGTAGAAAGTACATTTTTTTCCACATGGATATAATAATGAGTACGGAGTAAATGAGGACTTTTGTTTATTCCAGGAAAGTGAAAACTACTTAATACATTATGTTCCATTGGTCTCTCTTTCGAGCTACTAGGAGTGTTCTGGCAGCTCTATTTACATATGGCTGGCCGAAATCGCATACTCCAAACACGTTCATCTGGTTCAATCAGAGCTTCGCGCGTTCTCCAGGTGAGAGCTCGCAGAAGCGCTGTTGCCTTTGAGCTGGCCGCCCAACTGAGATCAGACCGAGTTTCGATATCCCCCGATTGCTCCGGAAGCACCTCAACACTCGCGCTCGGGCACGCTTTCTGCGGCTTCAGTGTCGAAGAGACTCCGCATCGCTGCAAACCGAGTCCCAGCGCGGTAAGAACTAGGGCAATGTGCCGTGTAAGTGTTTTTGTGTGACCAAAGCGATATTGGTTAAATAGAGTCATCGCGTCCATTACCTAAGCACTATTTTTGTTCCTGTCATGAAGCTAATTTCTTTAGTGTGTGCCTGCACGTGTTTGTTGAGAAGGGAACAAATAGAAGAATCAAATGCCCTTTGCTGACAATATGAGAAAGAAGCTATGCCATTCGCTGAAATAATGAAAAAGAAAAGAATGAAAAGAAGAGAATGTATGCGTGCTGCGTTGTTGAGGTATTTTGAGATATCCATACTTACAGCTGCTCT